>NC_047032.1:33008183-33038492 GCF_902652985.1 Pecten maximus
AATTATGCGAATTCTAAACATCAGCAAAACACTGACGTTATGAAGGAGTGTCATATTAGTGTAGCATTGCTTGGAAAAAATATAACTCAACAACGTTACCTAATAGTCAACTGGAAAATACAGGTCGGGATATCAAGCACATTCCGGTATGTCAACGACCTAGCTATTAAAAACCATTCACGTATAACGTATACAAGTACTTACCTGTATAATTAATTTTACCTATACCGTTCCTACAGTGATTTTTCACTAGTCACTAGTCCATAACGACAGTGGAGACAGTGTTATTGCATACTGAAAAGTGATTATATGACCATGAAAGGAGTGTTGGAGTGAAATTGTCTGTGATAACAAATTAAATAGGAAAGGGGAGATAATCAATAATTAGCCAATAGAGTGGAAAGGATAAAGTCCGTTTAATTTAAAATAAAAAAATTATACTATAATAAATAATAAAAAAAAACCTTTTGAAATGATAATCGATACTAATCTTACCGATGAAGTCAGTGCAGATGAAAGGATTAATTTCAATGACACATTGAAAGATAACAAAAGCAAAAATGATAATTCCTTGATTTTAAAAATGTTTCCTGGAAAAGTTTAAAATCTGCAGGAGCCGTTGCCCGATACAAACTACACATTCAAATATACCATTTCATGAAAGATACTAATGAAAAATACAAATTGTTCAACTCACTTACCTTTACTGCATGGCACCGTATTTGTATCGAAAAATGCAAAAGTTTCATACTGCACAATTTTCCAAAACCTCTCGTTATATTTTATGTTGAAATATAAATGTCAGAAATTCACTACATACAAAATACCCTTTGTCCATTTGGATGTATAACGACAGTCATTTGGTGTTAATATTGACTTTAACTTTGTGTACGTATGTCCATGATATTCGCACAACATCGCAATGCATGTATGGTTACCAAAGAAAACTGCCCATATCCTCATCTGTGAAAACACCAGTGTCTATCGTGGATGTTACCTATGTGATGGTTAATACTAGATGTAGATTAAATCACCTGAAAGTGAGCATTCATTACTTACATGGTTAAGTTCAAGACTTCGAGGTTCGGCAAATACTGTAACAACAAAAATGTAAATATCGGATATTAAACGTAAAACAATAACAATATGAACCTTCGAAGAGTGATATTATAGGACCAATTTTCTAAAAACCAACACCTAGGTACTTTGTACTTTGGTCCGTCGGGGTCTGACTTTGTGATATAAAAACCAACACCCAGGTGTGTTGTCTTAGGTCCGCCGGGGTCTGACTTTGTGATATAAAAACCTACACCCAGGTTTGTTGTCTTAGGTCCGCCGGGGTCTGACTTTGTGATATAAAAACCTACACCCAGGTTTGTTGTCTTAGGTCCGCCGGGGTCTGACTTTGTGATATAAAAACCTACACCTAGGTGTGTTGTCTTAGGTCCGCCGGGGTCTGACTTTGTGATATACGAGCCTTCGCCACATAGTCTCTCTATGGAGGCAATGTTTCACAAACTTTCACTACAGATACAAACCATGAAAATGTCCCTGAATGATCGGTTGGATAACCTGGAAGCTGATATTATAGATAAAGTCGCTTCACGGGTATTTGAAGTTTTAGAAGGAAAAATCGACAAAAAAATAGACGAAAAATTAAATGACGTCAGAACTGAGTTCGATGCCAAAATCGAGACCGTAAACGTAAAATTAGGTGGCGTTCAGTCGTATGCCGAAGCGGTGAAATCACATCAAAATACTAAGGATAGGACATGTAACATCATTATCCGGAACCTGATTAGTACGGACGAGTCCCAGAAGTCCGCTGAAAACGCAGTCTTGTCAATTTTACGTGACGTATTGAAGCTGAAAGACGTAAAATTAAATGTCATTGAAAGAAAGCAAAGCTTTAATGGGAAACCTGGGGTTATCTTGGTGACCTTACAAACACAAGAGCAAAAAGACAAAGTTCTCTCACGCAAAAAACTTCTACGGTCAACTGACTTGTATAAGAACGTATACATTGAACAAGATACAGACAATGAATACCGAAAACAACAATCAAATCTGAGAGTTATTGCCAGTCATCTCGGAAACGCTTATAAAGTCATCAACGGTCGGATAGTGAAGGATAGAGAAAATCGTTCATATGAACGTAGAGGAAACAGCAATCACATGGGAGGTACACGTGCGGCAACGTCATATCACGGACAGGTGAATACTTCTCGTGATTACTCTTCACAACATGACCGTGGCCGAAACTGGGCGACGGCTAAATCACGTGATCACAGACGGACATTCTCCGGGGAACGGACACAGAGGTCATCTAATCGCTGGAATGGCTCTTCCAGGAGAGAACACCGTGAATATTTTAACGGTACCAACGAACGTTATGGAACCGGTGATCGCGCTAATAACCACCAGTCGGACACAAACCGCTCAAAAAACACATAGGACGGCGTTCGGCTTGCAATTGGTATGTGGAACGTAGGAGGATGGTCCCGACCCATCAGTATCAGTAGTAACCCAAATTCAGTTTTCAGGGAAAGTGTTTTAAAGGCGTATGATTTCGATATATTATGTTGTGTCGAAACATTTTGGAAAGGGAACGATTGCGCAAGTGTTGATGGCTATACGTGTATTCACCAAAACCGGATTAATTTAAACAACAAAGCTAGGAGAGGAAGTGGAGGCGTCTGTGTATTTATCAAAAACGGCCTTAACAAGAATTATACACATGAATTATTAGACATATCTACGGAGGGTATATTATGGATCAAATTCTACTCACGTGATCAAGTATTTTTAGTTTGTGTATGTTATTTACCTCCTAAGGAGTCGACGAGATCAGTGGATTCCACTATATTCTTTTCAAAATTATTGGATCAAGTGTATCTTTATCAAAATATTGGTGATATATATATAGTGGGCGATTTTAATGCACGATGTGGTAATTTATCTGATTTCGTGGAGGGTGTGGATAATGTTGAGAATAGAGAAGTTATCGACACTGTGATAAACGACCATGGGTACCATCTCGTAGATTTCCTGACCGATTCAAATTTCATCATGGTCAACGGAAGAAAAGGGATACAGAACTTCACTTGTATATCTACGAGAGGGAGGTCTGTCGTCGATTATCTACTGGTTCCTCAGGAGAATTTAGATTTTGTGTCAAATTTCAATATTTATACCATGACGGAAATATGTAACACTATTAGCATAGACGAAGAAAATACTTCAGACCATTCGCTGTTGTCATTTACCATCAAAGTCAGCACCCCGCGGTGCAGGTCTTCCGCGGAAACCGGAACCGGAAACGACAACACAAAATATAGATATAACACTAGCAATATACCGGAAGACTTCATGTTGGACCACGAGGCTATGTTATCAGTTCTATCTGCCATAGACACTATTGAAGAGGCCATTGAACAAAATAGTGATATGAATAAAGCATATAGAAGTTTTGTAGACCTTATACATAGTGAAATGGAAAACAAACTTCCTAAAGTTCAAATAAACTTCCAACGGAACAAAAGAACTATATTTTCCAAAAGGAGACCATATTGGAACACCGAATTAAAGAGGTTATGGGAGATAAGACGTGATAGTGAACGTAAATGGCTCGGAAATCGGACGAGATCAAAACGTTTAGGGGAACAACTTCGTGCAATATATATTAAAGACCGAAAAAGTTTTGACCAGGCACTAAGGCGGGAAAAACGCCGCTTTCAAATAGCGAAACAGCAGGAACTATTAGAGCTCAGCAAAACTGCGCCCAGAGATTTCTGGAAGAAAATAGGACAATTGGGTATCTCTAATGATCGCCAAAAATCGATACCAGATAAAGTGATAGACAAGGATGGTAACATAACTACGGACGACGAGCAAGTCTTAAGAGTATGGCACGATGTTTACAAAGAGTTATACAACGTACCGTCTGACTCCGATGCAATATTTTCAATAGATCATCTCAAACATTCACTGGGCCCTGTGCTAGATACAGACATTACCATTTTAAACAACTCCATAGCTATAAAGGAAGTAGAGGACGCCGTGTATCGAGCTAAACTGAACAAAGCCGTAGGTACAGACGATATTCAAAGTGCAGTGCTGAGGAATCCAGCCTGTATAGACATACTTCACAGGATTATATGTAACTCATTCCGATCGGGCATAGTTCCGGATATGTGGGGTGAAAGTATTGTAACCCCTTATTAAAGGCGGGAAAAGACCCATTGGACCCACACAGCTATAGAGGGATATCACTTATATCTATACCGTGCAAAATTTATGCAGACATACTTAATCAGCGCTTATATAGCTGGTTGGAAGCTAATAATATCCTAGTCGATGAACAAAACGGATTCAGGAAAAATCGCAGTTGTCTTGACCACCAATATGCACTTTATACCATTCTAAATAATCGTAAAATACGGAAACAATCCACGTTCGTCTGCTTTGTGGACATGAAAAAAGCATTTGACAGCGTTAATAGAGATCTTTTATGGTTAAAGTTGAAGCAACTCGGAATAGACGGGTTATTTTTACGAGCGATACAATCACTTTACGTACAAACCACGAGTAGGGTTCGGGTAAATGGAAAGTTAACTGACCCATTCGGGGTCTCGACTGGATTAAAACAAGGCTGTAAAGCCTCACCAACACTTTTCTCTATCTACGTAAACGACTTGGCGAAAGATATAAACGCTATGAACTGTGGTGTTCAAGTAGAAGACACAATGATATCCATCCTTCTGTATGCGGATGATATAGCTATCATATCACCGGATGAAAACTCTATGCAAAATATGCTAGATAAACTAGCAGAATGGTGTGAAAAATGGAAATTGTACATAAACAAGGACAAAACTAACGTTGTTCATTTCCGTAACCCTTCTTTGACTTTAACACAATCTAGATTTACGTGTGGCAACTCTGATATCGACATTTGTTCTAAGTATAAATACTTAGGATTGTGGTTTCATGAACATATCGATCTACATCTCGCTGTACGAGAGTTGTGCAAGTCTGCGAGTAGGGCCCTTTATGCCCTTTACTCAAAGTTCACCCACGCGGGAGGTATGACTTATTCGGTTTATACCAAACTGTACATGTCTTTAGTGGAGCCTATAACTTACTTCGCGAGTGGACTCTGGGGTATAAACTCCTACAGAGAAGTAACATTACTACAAAACAAGGCCTGTCGATATTTTCTGGGAGCATCGAAGTTTTCCAGTAACTTGGCCACAAGAGGCGACATGGGTTGGACGTCAACTACCACGAAACAGACTATAAACGTTTTAAGATTGTATTTAAGAATACAAAATACGGAAAGTGATAGGATATTGAGTAAAATTCATAAATGGTCTAAGTCTCTCCGTAATTCTTGGGATTCGCGGGTTCACAATCTAATAGTAAAGTCTAATTTAGTGGATATTATTTCAGCACAAAAATCATTAAACTGGAAATTGAGAAATATCAAAGAAAAATTACAAAATATTGATGCTGACAGTTGGCAAAATTTATTGTGGAATGATGATGGAAATGTTAATGGTAATAAATTACGTCTATATAGAACCTATAAGTATGAGCCTACAACAAGTGATTATGTGAAATTTGTCAAATTTAAAGAGAGAAGAGGTATGCTGTGCAACTTCAGATGTGGGTCACTTTCCCTAGAAATTGAAAAGGGACGGCATGCCAAGCCGATTTTACCCATAAAACAAAGAATCTGTAAATATTGTTTATCAAATGAGGTTGAAGACGAAGTTCATTTTTTAATACGATGTAATTTTTATGATGATTTACGCTGGCCTCTTTTAGTTGATGCTAACAAATATGTTGATTTTAATAGTATGGACAGTTTTAATCAGTTTAAATATCTTGTAGATAAATCTCCTCCAAATCTTCTCGCCAATCAACTTTATGCTATGTGGAGGAGAAGAAGCAACTTTTCGTAGCTTTTTATTCTTGTAACATAACGTGGCTACGTACTGTACCATTTTTAATAGCTTGGGATAACCTTACCTTATTAACTTTTAGCATGCAATATCTTAGACTATTATTTTGTTTTATAGTGTCTAAATAAGTCATAAATGGCTGGACATATCTTACTTTGAAAGAGAAATATTTTATGATGTGTTTTATATGTTGTAAGTTGTTTGACACTCTAATAAACAAATTGAATTGAATTGAATTGAAAATATATAAAACCAACACATAGGTTCGTTGATCGTGAGTCCCACTTTTTGATTTATCTTATAATATAAGACTTCGAAAGTTCATATCGTTATTGTTTACCTTTGTTATCGGATGTTTACATTTTTATTTGCCGAACCTCGAAGTCTTATCAAGAGTTGTAAAACACGCGGGGAAATGATCATGGTCAATGATTCAAAAACACATAAACTGTCAACGAGAAATGAATGATTCCAGCAAAGATGACTAATTTATGAATGGAAACAGCTATTTACCTTTGTTATTGGAGTGTAAGGTATACATTATTTTAAGTGTTTTTTTTTCGAACGTACAAGTATGGAGCTTATACCGACACTGCTTACTTCAAACCTGCTCATTTATTTCACAATATTACATTATAGATAATTTCGTCGTCAAATACCTCCGGCCTGCCAAACGATTTGTATTTATGTGATATCATACATTGTACCTCCGGCCTGCCAGGTCGAATACGGAAATTATACCTCCGGCCTACCAGGTCGAATACGGAAATTATACCTCAGGCCTGCCAGGTCGAATACGGAAATTATACCTCAGGCCTGCCAGGTCGAATACGGAAATTATACCTCAGGCCTGCCAGGTCAAATACGGAAATCATACCTCTGGCCTGCCAGGTCAAATACGGAAATCATACCTCCGGCCTGCCAGGTCAAATACGGAAATCATACCTCCGGCCTGCCAAACGATTTGTATTGTATGTGGTCAGTGATCAATCTACAATTTATTTTCATGAGTCCCACGGTGTTACATTTAATATTTCCGAGCAATTTGTCGAGTTAAATCAAAAATTTCTGAGTACATACATGACTCGGGACTTTATTATAGATTTATAACTGTGTGATTATCGAGATATTGATGACGAGTTTCATTTTATATTGACCATTTTTTAATTCCAATTTTTAAAACCGTATTATTTGCTTACTTCATTTCGATTTGTATAAACTTGATATTATTTCGCCGCTTAGTGACAGCAATTTAAAAGAGTTTAAAGCACTGTAATGTATTCTTCGTACTGATTATCTATACACTCTACTGTACATCGCATAATATGTAAGGTTGATATTGCGTGTGAAAGCATCCAACGCTACTTTAATAATAATTAAGCTGGCCGCAGGGCTTACAGAATAAAGAAAATGAATTAAAATGAGAAAGAAAAGATAATACTTCAGGATTATTTCTAGTAGGTATTTTGTGTCAACGCCACAATTTAATAGTATGCCCCCCCCCCCCCCCCCCGAAAAAAAAAAAAAAAAAAAAAACGAAAGAGGTCGAATATCATTAAATAAAAAGGAAAACAATCTCTCATTGCAAATAAAATGAACCGACGGTTGCAAACTGGTGATTTCCAAACTACAGTCAAATGTCCAGTTTGTTTGTGGTTTATACATTTTCAACAAGTAATGTCGTTGTCCATATCTTTTAATTGAAGATAACCATAACCCTAAATTGATGGCAATTTTAAAACAAAATATCAGACAGCTATTACCTCGTCCAAATTCTAATAATTTTGAATCGATACTGTTAGTTCATGGTACACGTATAATGCCCAGGCCCTGTCTTGAACAAGTTTTTGACCACCGTTACATGCAAACATTCGATTTAAAACGAAGATTCAAGAAATACCGAAATGATGCAGTTGAAAATAGGAAAGGACGATCTAATCACTGGCATAAAAACATGCTATTCAATGAGTCCAGAATATCACAAACGACGTCCTGTACATGCACCTGTACAATAAAGTACGCCGAGATGACCCCAAAAAGTGCATCGTATCAACGCAAAACATTTCACCTCCGTATATAAATGAGGAATCAGTACAGGCTGAGTAATTTGAAAAATGGTGTTTTGTTGGAGGAATTCGGGGATGTTTTCACGGATCATTGTGTTTTGGATGTAACAATTCGTATTGAGTAACACGGTAGGTTAAAGATGGATGCTTTGAGATGATGGTAGTGTATCGTATGCGACGGGTCAGTTTGAATAAATGTGTTTTTTAGTGGATTGAAGTGTGGTGGTGTGCCGTTTCGCTCGTGGCGGAGTTGTCAGCCTCGTACTTTCCACAGTAGACATACTACTGCCATATCAAAACAATTCAATATTCACATTTTCTCTGCAAGCGCCTGTGGTTGTTATATCAGAATGTTAAACTCCAACGGACCTAAGATCAACGAACATAGGTGTTGTTTTTTTTACATCAGAAAGTCAGACTCCAACGGACCTAAGACAACAAACCTAGGAGTTGGTTTCTATATCAGAAAGTCAGACCCCGGCCGACCTAAGACAACAAACCTAGGTGTTGTTTGTTTTTATATCACAAAGTCATACCACGACGAACCTAGGTGTTGGTTTTTATATCAGAAAGTCAGATGCCAACGGACCTAAGATCAACGAACCTAGGTGAAAAAAGCCTAATGATCATTTATACCTTGTACATAAGACCAATTTTAGAATATGGGGATGTAATCTGAGATAATTGTACAAACCAAAACAAATCTGTTTAGAATCAATCCAATTAGAAGCTCTGAGAATAATTACAGGATTAAGAAGGGGAACATCCCTTGATAATGATAAATTATACATCGAAACTGGAATGGAAACTCTTAACTGTAGACGAAAGAAACATCAGTTTGTATTAATTTACAAAATATTAAACCACGAAATCACCTAAATACCTTGCAGGTATTATGGAACCACACATTAATGACAGCGCACACATTATATATCCATTTAGAAATAATCGGCTTTTCAACCCCCCACTTTGCAGAATTAAAAGTTACTCAAAAAGTTTTCCCCATCAACTCTTAATGAATTTAATCAACTAGACAGAGACGTCTCAAATACATTACATCAATTCAAACACCTCATTAAATCTACAAATAATAATAATGACATATATTAGGTAAGTAATATTTTGAAGTACAATGGACAAAGAAAATATAACATTATACTCTGCCAATTAAGAAACAATGCCTCAAACCTAAATTCAGATCTTCATAATGATCATGTAACAATGAAAATGAAAATATTCAACATTTCGTGTTTGAATGTCCTTTATTTGATAATGCTGGACAACATCTAATTCAAAGCTTAGGACAAATAAAAGGATGTAATGTATGTAACAATGATGTCAATATGGACTAAAATGTGTAACAGTACATATATGAGACTGGAATATTTTATATTTGATATGCATCATCCCCCATTTTTATTTTGTTATTTTTATTCTTTATTGAAACTTATTTATATGTAGTAATGTAGCATATACAGTACAACTCTAACACCCTATTAATGCACAAATGGTGGAGAATAGACTAGAAGATGGAAATTGGTATTATTGTACCGGTAATATAGTTTATATAATATACAGGTTAAATCGAGGTAACTTCTACAGCAGCAATGTTAGACTGAACATATAATTTGTAAGCTTTACCCTAACTCCACTGACAAACTATATATACCTCTGTGGTGAAATTTAGTTTTGATCCCCATCAGTGGATGGCTATTATGTTATATACATATGGACTGTCGGCCTGTAGCCGTTGGGGGGAATAAACTCAATTTGACCATATAGGCCTATCTATACATCTCATAACAACTTTTAAGAAGTTACATTCTCCTAATCACGTAAAAATCAGAACAAACTAAGAAGATACCTCCCTTCGTATAGTATAATCCATATTGGTTGTATGTAAATATGTTTAGGTTTGTTTACCTGTTTTATGTAAGGAGAGGACTTATATAGGCTCTGCCTGATGTCCAATCCTATATTGATATTGACATCAGTCAATAAAATATGCTGAAATTGAAACTGAACCTGGGTGTTGGTTTTTATATCAGAAAGTCAGACCCCGACGGACCTAAGACAACAAACCTAGGTGTTGTTTGTTTTTATGTCACAAAGTCAGACCCCGACGGACCTAATACAACAAACCTAGGTGTTGTTTGTTTTTATGTCAGAAAGTCAGACCCCGACGGACCTAAGACAACAAACCTAGGTTTTGATTTTTTTATCAGAAAGTTAGTCCTTTAATACATCGACAAAACTTCGAAGGTTCATATCGTTTTTTAAACGTTTATTACCAGATATTTACATTTTTGTTATTTGCCGAACCTCGAAGTCTTGAACTTACAATGTAACCCTGTAAGTAATGAATGCTCACTTTCAGGTGATTTAATGTATGTCTAGTATTAACCATGACATAGGAAACCTCCACAATGGACACTTGTGTTTTCACGGATAAGGATTTGGGCAGTTTTGTTTTGCGATCATACATACATCGCAAATATCATGGACATACGTACACAAAGTCAATACTAACACCACAGACTGTCATTATACATCCTTATGGACAACGGGTATTTGAGTATGGAGTGAGTTTCTGACTTTATTTATATTTCAATATAAAATGTAACGAGAGGTTTAAGAAAATTCTACAGTATGGAACTTTTGCATTACGATACAAACACGGTGTCATGCAGTAAAGATAAGTGAGTTGAACAATTTGTAATTTTCATTTGTATGTGTAGTTTGTATCAGGCAACGGCTCCTGGAGATTTTAAACTTTTCTAGGAAATGCCTTTACAATCAAGAAAGTATCATTTGTTTTTGTTATCTTTCAATGTGTCATTGAAATTAATCCTTTCATCTGTACTGACTTTATCCTTTCCACTCTATTGGCTAATTACTGATTGTCTCCCCTTTCCTACTTCATTTGTTATCACAGTCCATTTCACACTAACACCCCTTTTATGGTTATGTAATCACTTTTCCTTTATGAAATGTGGGAAGTATGCAGTAACACTGTCTCGACTGTCGTTATGGACTAGTGACTTAACTCGAAACAAATCACTGTAGCAAGGAGGTAACATTAATTATACAGGTAAGTACTTGTATACGTTATACATTTTCAACAGCTAGGTCATCCCAACCTGTATTTTTCAGTTGACTATTAGGTACTTCATGTAACGTTGTTGAGTTACATTTTTTCCAAGCAATGCTACACTAATATGACACTCCTTCATAACGTCAGTGATGTGCTGATTATTTCGCTGATGTTTAGAATTAGTGGGATTTAGTGGAATATCAAATATAACGATAATGATAAAACTCGAAAAATGGCCTCGTCATATTGGGAGATAAATAATAATATTACTATGATATGGTCATGTCAAGTCCATGTACTTGTTGGCTTTTCAAGCCTTCCTTTGTATCGGGGAAATAGCCAACAGTGGGAATGCCAAAAATCGTTAGTTGAGCAACATTCAGTTTTATAGGTCGGGGATATCTACCCGTTTAGGTTAGAAATTTGTTTCAACTCCTTCAAAGGTTATGATAACTGTACATATGTGACACTGTCTATTGAAGTGCTACAAAACGTTGCATTTTGTCCTGTCCAAGCCTTAGATCATGTCATGCATCAGCAAAAATGTATTTTACTAGTAAATTCCAAGGTGACCAACAGAAAGAGCAAAACGTTCTAGCGGTATTTCAAGGAAGCCAGTTTAGCTTTGTTTAAACAGATTTATTTGCCAAAAAGAGACAAGAGGATTGGACACAAATTGTGACAACATTATCAACGCTCTTAACTCAAATATATACATAAAAAAGAGCAATAATGTGTAAAAAGTAACATTTGAACAACACTACAACAACAGAAAAAAACATGTGAAACGTCTTGCAAATGTATTAGAGAAGAATATGCATTTTCACAAGGAGAGCCACAGATTCAGACTGGACTATCTACAGTTTTGACTAAGTAATTCCTAATTTAGGGATCTGCAGTTGTACCTTACTTTCGTACAAGTAAGGTTGATATTAAGATTTCGCTAACCATATCCAAAATAACTTTAAATAATAGGCAACTTAAGTAAGTCTGATTCTCGGGTGATGGCGTTTTTAAAATTTCCTAAAATTAACTGATGATGTCTTTGTAATGTTTAAATTATTACATGCGTGTAGCGTTAGAAGGCATGGAAGATGATGTGACATTGGGTATTATATAGTCACGACTTATTAATTACTAAACATGTGAAGTCACTTTTCGTTTTGTACACGTTCCTTCTTTTTTCCTGTCAAAAAACCTTTCTAACCCTGATTAAAGAGCATCATTGCTAGTATGGGATAGGAGACCAGTATACACGTACGGCTTTACGCTGACCTTTCCCCACCATCTAACGTTTTAATTTGACACCTGTCCTATAATTCTCAGTGACAATAAAACAGAGTTAAATATTGTCTAAAAACATATACTTAAGTCTCCTAAGAATATTAATTTTTTCCATAACACGCGTACATTATATACATACCTAATGGATAATCCCACAATTTACCTAAATCATTGAAAACTACACCCAAATGTCTGTGATTGTTTAGAAGCTATCTGGATATGTTGTACCTGGCCAGTTAGGGCCAGATACAGCATATTCCTAACCCTAACCCTAAGCCAGGACGGTGCGGGGCTTTCGCGCATCTATGATTTCACCTCCATACATTTAAGAATAAAAATGATTCCGTTTCGGGAAGGTAATAAAGATGCAATTGAAAGACAGGGAAACACTCTGTTGTCTGTGAAATGTTCATCACTTATCCGTAAGTACCACCGTCCAATTTCCGGTTGATCTGATCTGACCTCTACTCAACGTAACATGTACCGGACAGAAGGATAAGACGTAGGCCGAATCCTCGGCCCCGCCAACGTCGCTCAGTTGACTTTGGCGGTGGACGAGGAATTGAGGACAGTTTGGACAGAAGGATAAGACGTAGGCCGAATCCTCGACCCCGCCAACGTCGCTCAGTTGACTTTGGTGGTGGACGAGGAATGGAATCGTATACCAATGGTCAATACCCTGGTAAATTAAATTCACAAGAGTCCATATCACCACTGCAGCATACACGATATAGATAGGCCTAAAACGCTATTCATATTGAGAGGAGTACATATATACCCTTGGATCAGCCTGACATTTGACACATGGAGGAAATCTACATTGACGACAGAGTGGTTACATATCTCAACAACATCAGTATTACACATTTTATTTCCCTTGGTATAACGGACAACTTCTAATTGCGTTTATTTTTTTTTCAGTATACGTGTGCGTTAAGAGACAAAGTGATCCATAATTAAAATGTCTACCATGCTTCGTCAATTTGTTTATTGAAATCGGAGAAAGAGCTGTTACATTTTATGTTCCACGATAGCCGGAATGCATGGATGACGGCTTTTAGATTACATTGTTACCTGATTCTATATGTAAATGTGAATGAAGTATTTTCGACTGTTTCCCAGCGAATTGCTAGCAAATAGTCACAATCCTGTCAGTGCTAGAATATATTGACTTGTCAATTTGACTGTTAACCGGCGATGAACATCCGCACGCGCACAAACATCCAAATAATTCCTACGCGTCAAATTCGATGTTTTGATGAATCCGCGTACTAACAAAAGTTTGCAAGCAAAAATTTGTTCATACCCCTATTAAACTAAAAAAACAACTGACATCAACGCTTATAATTAATGAAACTGCTTTTTTAAATTAAAAACATGTTTTGTGTACAATTTAACTGATCTTATAAGTGATTATTTTTCACAAATCAATACGCAACGTCAATGGCCGTATTGTGATGTCACATTTTTCGCGTCATTTTTGGAATTTTTTTTTCATACTGGTATAAAAAAAAATCCAAATAAGAAAGCCACATTCTGCGTACAAACTATTGAAAATTATTTATAGATCATAAAAAAATCTCATCACACTTTCTCATTACAATTTCATATTACAATCTCTCATTGTAATCTCTCATTACAATTTCTCATTTTAATCTCTTATTACGTTCTCTAATTACAATCACGCATTAATATCCCATGTTACAACCCCTAATTACAATCTCTCACTGAAATCTTTTATTGCGGTCTCTTATTACAATCTCTCGTTAAATTCTCTCATTACAATCTCTCGTTCAAATATCTAATTACAATCCCGCACTAAAATATCTCATTTCAATCTCTTATTACAATCTCTCGTTAAATTCTCTCATCACAATCTCTCATTCAAATATCTAATTACAATCCCGCACTACAATATCTCATTTCAATCTCTTATTACAATCTCTCGTTAAATTCTCTCATTACAATCTCTCGTTAAATTTTCTCATTACAATCTCTCGTTAAATTCTGTCATCACAATCTCTCGTTAAATTCTCTCATTGCAATCTCTCGTTAAATTTTCTCATTACAATCTCTCGTTAAATTCTCTCATCACAATCTCTCGTTAAATTCTCTCATCACAATCTCTCGTTAAATTCTCTCACCACAATCTCTCGTTAAATTCTCTCATTACAATCTCTCGTTAAATTCTCTCATCACAATCTTTCGTTAAATTCTCTCATTACAATCTCGTTAAATTCTCTCATTACAATCTCTCGTTAAATTCTCTCATTGCAATCTCTCGTTAAATTTTCTCATTACAATCTCGCATTTATATCTCGTGTTACAATCTCTAATTACAATTACAAGTAACACAAAGAGTAGTTACAGAATCATCGCCCTCAAAGCCTTATACTGTTTTTGATGTACAATATACGCGAGTCTATTCGCTGATCACCTTCATACCTAGTTAATGAAGAAGCATGATAATTATGTTTTAAACCAAGTTTTGATTAAAACCTTTTCTCAACAGAACAAAATACGTTAAGATCAATATTGTGTTTTATTTTCTACTGAAATTCGCAAATATTTATTTGATGGCAACAGATGCTATTTAAAGTAAATAAATCATTACTCTTATTAATTTTATGTGGCGACAGATTCTTTAAAAATTTACATATATGATACGGGCATTTGTGCTATGTTCCTTCCCGTGATCAAAGATAAGTAAATAGGCAAACTATTTCTTACATAGCCGTTTTAAGAATTGTATTAGACGGAAAGTGTCCATTACCAAAATACTGCCAAATACAGAGACCAAAATGCCAACTCCCAAGCCAACACCGATATTCATTGCAGATGGTCGACTGTCTGGAGCACTGATCAGCCTTCGCTGGTAAGAGCTGGTCATTTTCTTGTCCACTGTTAGTTCTTTCCTCAGCTTCTCGACACGTTCGACCACTTCAGACATTGTGGGGACTGTCGTGTTACCGCAAACACAAGTACATAGAGACTGAGTCGCTGTTATATCTGGGGTCATCGTAACGTCAATGGTGGTCGTTTGTGACGTCACCTCTAACGTGGTCGTTTGTGACGTCACTTCTAACGTGGTCGGCTGTGACGTCACTTCTAACGTGGTCGGCTGTGACGTCACTTCTAACGTGGTCGGTTGTGACGTCACTTCTAACGTGGTCGGTGGTGATGTCACCTCCATCGTGGTCGGCTGTGACGTCATGTCTGTTGTTGTCGGTGGTGTTGTCACTTCAGTGGTGTCTTGAAGTGCCGTACTTGGTACGTAACAGTTCACTTTGTAGCCTATAATAAAATTGTTTATTACAGAAACTGTCTTACACCAACAATACTGTTAACAGCTTATTGTTGAAATATGATTCAAGTTTGCTATTCGAGCTTTCATTATATAACATGTGGAACTATTTACTGACCTGAAACCGCAACTTCACACAGAGTCAGAGCCTCCCATATAGAGGTTTTACTGGGCATGTAGATCCTCACGTGCTGTCCTATTGTTCCAGCCGTGCAGGGGAACGCTCGCTCTTCACTGTTCCCTATACCTGCCCCTGCATGATAGTGACAGGGAATGGCGCCCCTGAGATGACCATTTCCATCGTCCTGAGCCGACAAAGACACTTCGATACCGAAATCACGCAACCTTGAACCTTTTAATGAAAAAAAAGACAATTAGGTGAATTAACCCCCCATGTGAAAGTATATACCAAGAAAGCACGGATAAGAATTTCTGTTAATTCTACATTCTGATTGACAGACCGACAGCATTCAAGTTGCAGTTGGTAGTATTAATATGATTATTATTATCAAACTTGGTAGGCGACAACAGGAACTCAGTGATACCTACAAAGGTACGTAAGATTAACTTATGCAAAGTAAAACGTTTCAGTGACAACCCATAAGAAGTTTAAGGTGAGGAAAAGTAATTTGTAAGTAGTTCAGGTGACAGGTGAGGTGGAAGCTGGTGTAGGAGGAAGTGTGAGATGTGGTGTAGGAAGTGGTGTCGGTGGTGGTGTAGGAGGTGGTGTAGAGGTAGTGTAGGGGTGTGTGAGGTGGTGTAGAGGTGGTGTAGAGGTGGTGTAGGATGTGATGTAGAGGTGGTGTAGAGGTGGTGTAGGGGTGGTGTAGGGGGGGGTGTAGAGGTGGTGTAGAGGTGGTGTATAAGTTGGTGTAGGGGTGGTGTAGAGGTGGTGTAGAGGTGTATGAGGTGGTGTAGAGGTGGTGTAGGGGTGGTGTAGAGGTGGTGTAGGGGTGGTGTAGGGTGGTGTAGGGTGGTGTAGGGGTGGTGTAGAGGTGGTGTAGAGGTGTGTAGGGGTGTGTAGGGTGTGGTAGAGGGTGGTGTCGGGTGTGTCGGTGGTGTCGGGTGGTGTAGGGGTGTAGGAGGTGGTGTAGAGGTGGTGTAGGGGTGGTGTAGGGAGGTGGTATAGGGGTGGTGTAGAGGTGGTGTAGGAGGTGGTGTAGGTGGTGGGAGGTGGTGTAGAGGTGGTGTAGGGGGGTGTAGGGGTGGTGTAGGGGTGGTGTAGAGGTGGTGTGGAGGTGGTGTAGGAGGTGGTGTAGGGTGGGGGTGTAGAGGTGGTGTAGAGGTGGTGTAGAGGTGGTGTAGGAGGTGGTGTAGAGGTGGTGTAGGGGTGGTGTAGGGATGGTGTAGAGGTGGGGTGTAGGGATGGTGTAGAGGTGGTGGAGGGGTGGTGTAGGAGGTGGTGTAGGGGGGGGGTAGGGGTGGTGTAGAGGTGGTGTAGAGGTGGTGTAGGGGTGGTAGGGGGGTTAGGGGTGGGTGAGGGTAGAGGTGGTGTAGAGGTGGGTAGAGGGGTTGGGTGAGGGGTGTGTGTAGGGGGGGTGAGAGGTGGTGTAGGAGGTGGTGTAGAGGTGGTGTAGGAGGTGGTGTAGGAGGTGGTGTAGAGGGGGTGTAGAGGTGGGGAGGGGGGGTTTGTGAGGGGTGTAGGGGTGGTGTAGAGGTGGTGTAGGAGGTGGTGTAGGAGGTGGTGTAGGAGGTGGTGTAGAGGTGGTGTAGAGGTGGTGTAGGAGGGGGTGTAGGGTGGTGTAGAGGGGGTGGGGTGGTGAGGAGGTGGGTAGGAGGTGGTGTAGAGGTGGTGTAGAGGTGGTGTAGGGGTGGTGTAGAGGTGGTGTAGAGGTGGTAGGGTGGTGTAGGGGTGGTGTAGGGGTGGTGTAGGAGGTGGTGTAGGAGGTGGTGTTAGAGGTGGTGTAGGAGGTGGTGTAGAGGTGGTGTAAGAGGTGGTGTAGGGGTGGTGTAGAGGTGGTGTAGGAGGTGGTGTAGGAGGTGGTGTAGGAGGGTGGTGTAGAGGGTGGTGTAGGAGGTGGTGTAGAGGTGGTGTAGGGGTGGTGTAGGAGGTGGTGTAGAGGTGGTGTAGGGGTGGTGTAGAGGTGGTGTAGGTGGTGTAGGGTGGTGTAGAGGTGGTGTAGGGGGTGGTGTAGAGGTGGTGTAGGGGTGGTGTAGGGGTGGTGTAGAGGTGGGTAGGGTGGGTAGAGGTGGTGTAGGGGTGGTGTAGGAGGTGGTGTAGAGGTGGTGTAGGGGTGGTGTAGAGGTGGTGTAGAGGTGGTGTAGGGGTGGTGTAGAGGGGGTGTAGAGGTGGTGTAGAGGTGGTGTAGAGGTGGTGTAGAGGTGGTGTAGAGGTGGTGTAGGAGGTGGTGTAGAGGTGGTGTAGGAGGTGGTGTAGGGTGGTGTAGAGGTAGGTGGTGTAGGAGGTGGTGTAGATGGTGTAGGGTGGTGTAGGGGGTGAGGTGGTGTAGAGGTGGTGTGAGGGTGGTGTAGGGTGGGTGGGGGGGGTGTGAGGTGGGGGTGTAGGGGTGGTGTAGAGGGGGGGTGTAGAGGTGGTGTAGGGGTGGTGTAGAGGGGTGTAGAGGTGGTGTAGAGGTGGTGTAGAGGTGGGTGTAGGGGTGGGTGGGGTAGGGGTGGGGTGAGGTGGGGGTGTAGGAGGGGTGGTGTAGAGGTGGTGTAGGGGTGGTGTAGAGGTGGTGTAGGAGGTGGTGTAGAGGTGGTGTAGGAGGTGGTGTAGAGGTGGTGTAGAGGTGGTGTAGAGGTGGTGTAGGGTGGGGGTAGAGGTGGTGTAGGGGGTGGTGTAGGAGGTGGTGTAGAGGTGGTGTAGAGGTGGTGTAGAGGTGGTGTAGAGGTGGTGTAGGAGGTGGTGTAGAGGTGGTGTAGAGGTGGTGTAGAGGTGGTGTAGAGGTGGTGTAGAGGTGGTGTAGGGGTGGTGTAGAGGGTGGGTAGAGGTGGTGTAGGGTGGTGTAGGGGTGGTGTAGAGGTGGTGTAGAGGTGGTGTAGAGGGGTGGTGTAGGAGGTGGTGTAGAGAGGTGTTGTAGAGGTGTGTTAGAGGTGGTGTAGGGGTGGTGTAGAAGGTGGTGTAGAGGGTGTAGGGTGGTGGAGGGGTGTGGGTAGGGGTGCGTTAGTAGGGTGTGTAGGGGTGGTAGGAGGTGGTGTAGAGGTGGTGTAGAGGTGGTGTAGGGGTGGTGTAGGAGGTGGTGTGGAGGTAGTGTAGAGGTGGTTTAGAGGTTGTGTATGAGGATGTATAAGAAGTGGTGAAGGAGGGGTGTAGGTGGTGGTGAAGAGGTGTTGTGGGAGGTTCCTTATGTCCATCTGCTGTACTTACTTAGTTTATCTCTGTTCAAAATAGTGACGGAAGTGACGTTATAGATTCCCTGTAAGTCCACTTGCCACCAATGATCATCCAAGATTAGGGCCGCGTGACTACATGACTTTTCACGATAGTTGGATGCCTTGTCACCGTCGTTAGCCCTCCAAGCGAAGCCTTGGAGACCGTTGTCATATGCACCATCATATAATGATGACTGACTAGCTGGTTTGTTGAGAGAAAGGTTCTCGAACAGCACACTCCTGTCATCTTCACAAACCTCATTCTGGGCAACACCTTATAATAAATACGAGTTTATATTTTATATTGAATCACAATTGAAATCAAACGCAATTAACACAACTGTTAATCTCGACAAAACCATTGATTGTATTACCCTCGTAATCTGGGCAAATCAATTGAATGTACCACCCTCTTAATCAAACAAAAACAATTGACAGTATCACCAATCTTAATCTTGACAAACCATTGAATGTATCTCCAATCTTAATCTATACAAAACCATTACCTGTATCTCCAATCTTAATCTCGACAAAACCATTAACTGTATCTCCAATCTTAATCTATACAAAACCATTACCTGTATCTCCAATCTTAATCTCGACAAAACCATTACCTGTATCCCCAATCTTAATCTCGACAAAACCATTACCTGTATCTCCAATCCTTATCTAGCCAAAACCATTACATGTATCTCCAATCTTAATCTCGACAAAACCATTACCTGTATCTCCAATCCTTATCTAGCCAAAACCATTACCTGTATCTCCAATCTTAATCTCGACAAAACCATTACCTGTATCTCCAATCTTAATCCAGACAAAACCATTACCTGTATCTCCAATCTTAATCTCGACAAAACCATTACCTGTATCCCCAATCTTAATCTCGACAAAACCATTACCTGTATCTCCAATCCTTATCTAGCCAAAACCATTACCTGTATCTCCAATCTTAATCTCGACAAAACCATTACCTGTATCTCCAAACTTAATCCCGACAAAACCATAACCTGTATCTCCAATCTTAATCCAGACAAAACCATTACCTGTATCTCCAATTTTAATCCAGACAAAACCATTACCTGTATCTCCAATCTTAATCTCGACAAAACCATTACCTGTATCTCCAATCCTTATCTAGACAAAAACCATTACCTGTATCTCCAATCTTAATCTCGACAAAACCATTAACTGTATCTCCAATCTTAATCTATACAAAACTATTACCTGTATCTCCAATCTTAATCTCGACAAAACCATTACCTGTATCTCCAATCCTTATCCAGCCAAAACCATTACATGTATCTCCAACCTTAATCTCGACAAAACCATTACCTGTATCTCCAATCTTAATCTCGACAAAACCATTACCTGTATCTCCAATCCTTATCTAGCCAAAACCATTACATGTATCTCCAATCTTAATCTATACAAAACCATTACCTGTATCTCCAATCTTAATCTCGACAAAACCATTACCTGTATCCCCAATCTTAATCTCGACAAAACCATTACCTGTATCTCCAATCCTTATCCAGCCAAAACCATTACATGTATCTCCAATCTTAATCTCGACAAAACCATTACCTGCATCTCCAATCCTTATCTAGCCAAAACCATTACCTGTATCTCCAATCTTAATCTCGACAAAACCATTACCTGTATCTCCAATCTTAATCCAGACAAAACCATTACCTGTATCTCCTATCTTAATCTCGACAAAACCATTACCTGTATCCCCAATCTTAATCTCGACAAAACCATTACCTGTATCTCCAATCTTAATCTTGACAAAACCATTACCTGTATCTCCTATCTTAATCTCGACAAAACCATTACCTGTATCCCCAATCTTAATCTCGACAAAACCATTACCTGTATCTCCTATCTTAATCTATACAAAACCATTACCTGTATCTCCAATCTTAATCGCGACAAAACCATTACCTGTATCTCCAATCTTAATCTCGACAAAACCATTACCTGTATCTCCTATCTTAATCTCGACAAAACCATTACCTGTATCTCAAATCTTAATCTCGACAAAACCATTACGTGTATCTCCAATCTTAATCTATATAAAACCATTACCTGTATCTCCTATCTTAATCTCGACAAAACCATTACCTGTATCTCAAATCTTAATCTCGACAAAACCATTACGTGTATCTCCAATCTTAATCTATATAAAACCATTACCTGTATCTCCAATCTTAATCTATATAAAACCATTAACTGTATCTCCAATCTTATTCTCGAAAAAACCATTACCTGTATCTCAAATCTTCATCCAGACAAAACCATTAACTGTATCTCCAATCTTAATCTATATAAAACCATTACCTGTATCTCCAATCTTAATCTCGACAAAACCATTACCTGTATCTCCAATCTTAATCTATATAAAACCATTACCTGTATCTCCAATCTTAATCTCGACAAAACCATTACCTGTATCTCCTATCTTAATCTATATAAAACCATTACCTGTATCCCCAATCTTAATCTCGACAAAACCATTACCTGTATCTCCAATCTTAATCTCGACAAAACCATTACTTGTATCTCCAATCTTAATCTATATAAAACCATTACCTGTATCTCCTATCTTAATCTCGACAAAACCATTACCTGTATCTCCTATCTTAATCTATATAAAACCATTACCTGTATCTCCAATCTTAATCTCGACAAAACCATTACCTGTATCTCCTATCTTAATCTATATAAAACCATTACCTGTATCCCCAATCTTAATCTCGACAAAACCATTACCTGTATCTCCAATCTTAATCTCGACAAAACCATTACTTGTATCTCCAATCTTAATCTATATAAAACCATTACCTGTATCCCCAATCTTAATCTCGACAAAACCATTAACTGTATCCCCAATCTTAATCTCGACAAAACCATTGACTGAATCTCTAATCTTAATCTAGACAAAACCATTGACTGTATATCCGATCTTTATCTATACCAAACAATCGTGGTGATATTGTCGTTATTTGAAGAAAACAATCGTGATAATCAATCAATCCATAAAGTCGTCCATTTCATCAAGTAACATAATGGTATAAACACGGTTTAGTTAGAATTGTTGTTATTTTGAGCGTTCTTTTTAATGTTTTCTGAATATTTTCCATAAACTTCAAGATGACGTTGATAAATATTTGTTTGATGTTGCCTCTCTAGTATGACAGAACCTCTGTACAAGGAAGATGTTTGTTCCTTTTAATTATCTTATATTCCTAGGATTACATATAGCTACCTATATGTAATGATTGGGAGATATATCTATATCTCAGAGAGATACCCATATATAGTTAATGAATAGGCCAGGAATATCCTCTGGTTGTTCCATTTTCACTGCGCCACTTTTCTCTAGAGAACATTGGGGTTACCTTAATTTACATGTTTGGATGAGGCAACACACATTTAAACTTCCAAAACATCTTCGTATGTTGTCTTCTGTCAGTAGATAGTTTTGTTGTTCATGGCAACAAGACATTTGTACTCTTAGCACCTATTTGTATGCTACGATAGAACGATATCATATTATAGAACTTTATATCAGTGTAGACCTATAAACATAGAACGATATCATATTATAGAACTGTATATCAGTGTAGACCTATAAACAGACATAGAACGATATCATATTATAGAACTTTATATCAGTGTAGACCTATAAACAGACATAGAACGATATCATATTATAGAACTTTATATCAGTGTAGACCTATCAACAGACATAGAACGATATCATATTATAGAACTTTATATCAGTGTAGACCTATAAACAGACACAGAACGATGTCATATTATAGAACTTTATATCAGTGTAGACCTATAAACATAGAACGATATCATATTATAGAACTGTATATCAGTGTAGACCTATAAACAGACACAGAACGATGTCATATTATAGAACTGTATATCAGTGTAGACCTATAAACAGACACAGAACGATGTCATATTATAGAACTTTATATCAGTGTAGACCTATAAACATAGAACGATATCATATTATAGAACTGTATATCAGTGTAGATCTATAAACATAGAACGATATCATATTATAGAACTTTATATCAGTGTAGACCTATAAACATAGAACGATATCATATTATAGAACTTTATATCAGTGTAGACCTATAAACATAGAACGATATCATATTATAGAACTGTATATCAGTGTAGAACTATAAACATAGAACGATATCATATTATAGAACTGTATATCAGTGTAGACCTATAAACATAGAACGATATCATATTATAGAACTGTATATCAGTGTAGAACTATAAACATAGAACGATATCATATTATAGAACTGTATATCAGTGTAGACCTATAAACATAGAACGATATCATATTATAGAACTTTATATCAGTGTAGACCTATAAACATAGAACGATATCATATTATAGAACTTTATATCAGTGTAGACCTATAAACAGACATAGAACGATATCATATTATAGAACTGTATATCAGTGTAGACCTATAAACATAGAACGATATCATGTTATAGAACTGTATATCAGTGTAGACCTATAAACAGACATAGAACGATATCATGTTATAGAACTGTATATCAGTGTAGACCTATAAACATAGAACGATATCATATTATAGAACTGTATATCAGTGTAGACCTATAAACATAGAACGATATCATGTTATAGAACTGTATATCAGTGTAGACCTATAAACAGACATAGAACGATATCATGTTATAGAACTGTATATCAGTGTAGACCTATAAACAGACATAGAACGATATCATATTATAGAACTTTATATCAGTGTAGACCTATAAACATAGAACGATATCATATTATAGAATTTTATATCAGTGTAGACCTATAAACATAGAACGATATCATATTATAGAACTGTATATCAGTGTAGACCTATAGTGTAGACCTATAAACATAGAACGATATCATATTATAGAACTTTATATCAGTGTAGACCTATAAACATAGAACGATATCATATTATAGAACTTTATATCAGTGTAGACCTATAAACATAGAACGATATCATATTATAGAACTGTATATCAGTGTAGACCTTTTAACAGACATAGAAGATACAGTTTGAAGGACTACGATACTTGACTGTATATCAGTGTAGACCTATAAACATAGAACGATATCATATTATAGAACTTTATATCAGTGTAGACCTATAAACAGACATAGAACGATATCATATTATAGAACTTTATATCAGTGTAGATCTATAAACATAGAACGATATCATATTATAGAACTTTATATCAGTGTAGACCTATAAACATAGAACGATATCATATTATAGAACTTTATATCAGTGTAGACCTATAAACATAGAACGATATCATATTATAGAACTTTATATCAGTGTAGACCTATAAACATAGAACGATATCATAGTATAGAACTTTATATCAGTGTAGACCTATAAACATAGAACGATATCATATTATAGAACTTTATATCAGTGTAGACCTATAAACATAGAAGATACATTTTGAAGGACAATGATACTTGACTGTATATCAGTGTAGACCTATAAACATAGAAGATACAGTTTGAAGGACTACGATACTTGACTGTATATCAGTGTAGACCTATAAACAGACATAGAACGATACAGTTTGAAGGACTACGATACTTGACTGTATATCAGTGTAGACCTTTTAACAGACATAGAACGATACCGTTTGAAGGACTACGATACTTGACTGTATATCAGTGTAGACCTTTTAACAGACATAGAAGATACAGTTTGAAGGACAACGATACTTGACTGTATATCAGTGTAGACCTATCAACAGACATAGAACGATATCATATTATAGAACTTTATATCAGTGTAGACCTATAGTGTAGACCTATGAACAGACATAGAAGATACAGTTTGAAGGACTACGATACTTGACTGTATATCCATCGCTGGACAGTAAACATAGAAGATACAGTTTGAAGGACTACGATACTTGACTGTATATCAGTGTAGACCTATAAACAGACATAGAAGATACAGTTTGAAGGACAACGATACTTGACTGTATATCAGTGTAGACCTATAAACAGACATAGAAGATACAGTTTGAAGGACTACGATACTTGACTGTATATCAGTGTAGACCTATAAACAGACATAGAAGATACAGTTTGAAGGACTACGATACTTGACTGTATATCAGTGTAGACCTATAAACAGACATAGAACGATATCATATTATAGAACTTTATATCAGTGTAGACCTATAAACATAGAACGATATCATATTATAGAACTTTATATCAGTGTAGACCTATAAACATAGAACGATATCATATTATAGAACTGTATATCAGTGTAGACCTATAAACAGACATAGAACGATATCATATTATAGAACTTTATATCAGTGTAGACCTATAAACATAGAACGATATCATATTATAGAACTGTATATCAGTGTAGACCTATAAAGAGACATAGAACGATATCATATTATAGAACTGTATATCAGTGTAGACCTATAAACAGACATAGAACGATATCATATTATAGAACTTTATATCAGTGTAGACCTATAAACATAGAACGATATCATATTATAGAACTGTATATCAGTGTAGACCTATAAAGAGACATAGAACGATATCATATTATAGAACTGTATATCAGTGTAGACCTATAAACAGACATAGAACGATATCATATTATAGAACTTTATATCAGTGTAGACCTATAAACAGACATAGAAGATACAGTTTGAAGGACTACGATACTTGACTGTATATCAGTGTAGACCTATAAACAGACATAGAACGATATCATATTATAGAACTTTATATCAGTGTAGACCTATAAACATAGAACGATATCATATTATAGAACTTTATATCAGTGTAGACCTATAAACATAGAACGATATCATATTATAGAACTGTATATCAGTGTAGACCTATAAACAGACATAGAACGATATCATATTATAGAACTTTATATCAGTGTAGACCTATAAACATAGAACGATATCATATTATAGAACTGTATATCAGTGTAGACCTATAAAGAGACATAGAACGATATCATATTATAGAACTGTATATCAGTGTAGACCTATAAACAGACATAGAACGATATCATATTATAGAACTTTATATCAGTGTAGACCTATAAACATAGAACGATATCATATTATAGAACTGTATATCAGTGTAGACCTATAAAGAGACATAGAACGATATCATATTATAGAACTGTATATCAGTGTAGACCTATAAACAGACATAGAACGATATCATATTATAGAACTTTATATCAGTGTAGACCTATAAACAGACATAGAAGATACAGTTTGAAGGACTACGATACTTGACTGTATATCAGTGTAGACCTATAAACAGACATAGAACGATATCATATTATAGAACTTTATATCAGTGTAGACCTATAAACATAGAACGATATCATATTATAGAACTTTATATCAGTGTAGACCTATAAACATAGAACGATATCATATTATAGAACTGTATATCAGTGTAGACCTATAAACAGACATAGAACGATATCATATTATAGAACTTTATATCAGTGTAGACCTATAAACATAGAACGATATCATATTATAGAACTGTATATCAGTGTAGACCTATAAAGAGACATAGAACGATATCATATTATAGAACTGTATATCAGTGTAGACCTATAAACAGACATAGAACGATATCATATTATAGAACTTTATATCAGTGTAGACCTATAAACATAGAACGATATCATATTATAGAACTGTATATCAGTGTAGACCTATAAAGAGACATAGAACGATATCATATTATAGAACTGTATATCAGTGTAGACCTATAAACATAGAACGATATCATATTATAGAACTTTATATCAGTGTAGACCTATAAACAGACATAGAACGATATCATATTATAGAACTTTATATCAGTGTAGACCTATAAACATAGAACGATATCATATTATAGAACTTTATATCAGTGTAGACCTATAAACATAGAACGATATCATATTATAGAACTTTATATCAGTGTAGACCTATAAACATAGAACGATATCATATTATAGAACTTTATATCAGTGTAGACCTATAAACATAGAACGATATCATATTATAGAACTTTATATCAGTGTAGACCTATAAACATAGAACGATATCATATTATAGAACTTTATATCAGTGTAGACCTATAAACATAGAACGATACATTTTGAAGGACTACGATACTTGACTGTATATCCATCGCTGGACAGTAAACATAGAAGATACAGTTTGAAGGACTACGATACTTGACTGTATATCAGTGTAGACCTATAAACAGACATAGAAGATACAGTTTGAAGGACTACGATACTTGACTGTATATCAGTGTAGACCTATAAACAGACATAGAACGATACAGTTTGAAGGACTACGATACTTGACTGTATATCAGTGTAGACCTATAAACAGACATAGAACGATACAGTTTGAAGGACTACGATACTTGACTGTATATTTGAAGTCTACTTTACAAATCTTTTCGGTCGTTCTATAGTGTTTTTGTTCAGAGATAAAAAAAGTGAAACCAAATTTTAAAATCCCTTTTAACTTCCTTTAAATCTGGTCAGTCACGTCGACCATTTATAAGTAAGGTATGTATACTGAACTTATAAAAAAGAACATGAATCAATCCTGCTCGCGCCGGGTTACATCCCCGGACAAAAAGTCAGGGGATGGTTTGTTTGTCGAGAAGTTCCGCTGCTAATTTATGATGGTTTTCGCGTTAAACCTATCGTTTATTTTGCCTTTGCGTGGCATTTGGTGGCAACCAGTACTTCGGATCGACATTTGGCCCCTGTTGTGTAGTTTTTGGTTGTCAGTCTGCCATTCATGAAAACAAATACGTTTGTGCATGTGTGCATAACATATTCTCCGCAGCTCATTTACATGTACATATAGAGAGTGGAGCACAGCAATGAAGATTCCTCGTAATTGATGGCTAGCTTCTCAGTTTTTAATTGCATTTGTAAATAACTACTGTATAAGTTCTTACTTGGTAACTTCATTAGGGTACATATTCCATCATTTAACACATTTTTGTAATTTTGTCAATTTGTATGTTACGAAAACAAAGAAAGGCTTTAAATAATGTAATTGTTACCTGCAAAAATCATATTTCTGGCGGAGATAAATATTGGTTTAGTTTTTCATGCAGAAAATGTAGAAGTCACTAAGATGTCCGATACAATTTGATAGCTGTTAAACCTAGCATATATCATCAGTAGGCAGAAAACTCATATCAATCCGTTTCCAAGGTTGGAGCGTTTATCAAAATTAATGGCAATGTCCTAACGTCTAGACAATTATTAGGCTGTACTTACACGGGTCTGTTCGATAAAACAAACATATGACAACAAAATAAAGACAATCCATCAACATCTTCCTAAAAATGGCTGACAATTTGTTATTATGACATCATAGCACCTGTCTGTCATCTTTCCCATCGCCGTGTTAGATTAATATATTCTGTTACAATGTTTACCCTCTTATGTATATGATATTGAAATTACATAATTGGAGGACAATCTGGACATGACGTGATTGAAATGTCGACGTGACGTCATTGCATTGTTGTTGTGACATCATACAATTGTTGAGAAAGTGCAAAGCACGTTTATCTGGTTTCAACCCTAATGGATGAATCAGGTTTCAACCCTAATGGATGAATCTGGTTTCAACCCTAATTGATGAATCTGGTTTCAACCCTAATGGATGAAATAAAAAAATCTCTGAACGGTAAATTTGTGGATATACCACAAATCCTATATGTGAATTTGTTCCGTGGACAGAGATATCTCTACCCGTAAAAACTGGACTAGTCAGTATAAGGCTCCTATACTTACAAATAAACATATTTCAGTCAAAATAAACTTTGTTTTAATTTGTTCACCAAAATCTAATCTTCCCTTGTTGAATTGGGGACTAACCTCAAGCCTAACCCGGAAAGGATATAGTACAACGACGACACGTCGACAGTACCTACCTTAAGGAGGTAACTGAGAAATTTACAAACCTCTCTGGCTTTATTGACAGAATACAAAATCAATCTTGCTTTTAACAAACGTTTTCATTCGCTTAAACATTGATGTTATCAGCCCATTTGTGACGTAACTTTTGATTTGCGGATACAGCAGCGTTCTAAGATAAAGGAGTCCATAAAAAAAACTCACAATGGTTGTATACAGTGGATAGGTAATAAACTTAAGCTTCATTTATGTTATGGAGCCTTAAATATTAACTCGAGAGACTTCTCTGTCACGTTGTCACGTTCTCTGTCACGTTCTCTGTCACGTTCTCTGTCACATTGTCACGTTCTCTGTCACGTTCTCTGTCACGTTCGCAAGATTTCTCTCCCGCCATTTTAATTTATGTACAGTGTTCAGTAGTTCAAATTGATATTTATATATATATTAATGTTCAGTAGTTCAAATTAATACTAATATATATATTAGTGTTCAGTAGTTCAAATTAACTTTTATATATATATATTAATGTTCAGTAGTTCAAATTAACTTTTATATATATATATATTAATGTTCAGTAGTTCAAATTAATATTTATATATATATTAATGTTCAGTAGTTCAAATTAATACTAATATATATATATTAATGTTCAGTAGATCAAATTAATATTTATATATATATATTAATGTTCAGTAGTTCAAATTTATATTTATATATATATATATTAATGTTCAGTAGTTCAAATTAATACTGATATATATATTAATGTTCAGTAGTTCAAATTAATATAAATATATATATTAATGTTCAGTAGTTCAAATTAATATACATATATATTAATGCAACACAATGTTGATCTGACGTAATTGAATGGTTGCCAGAGAAACTAACCCTAGGGATCGACAAAGAAATCATGAACAGGTAAAATGGGACACCGATCTGTGAATGGAGTTATCTCTTCTTCAGCAACGACGAGATCTCTCTGTGTGAAGTATGTGTACCCAAAACGCGTCCAATCGATAGGTTCTACTTTGTATATAGATGGGGGAGGATCTGATTTATAGATGTCACGGGAATATGTTTGTCCTTTGTACATAGTATGTGGTATTGTATTAGGTAGGACAATACCTGCTATCTAAATGTGTCCCTCCTATTATACCAAACACACCGTATCTGTTAAGGACCGGAACAGTTAAATGCCTCCCGAAGTTTTAGTGTAATGTATTTAACACCGGGCTATAATAAC